>NW_026057586.1:38239455-38268745 GCF_023721935.1 Panthera uncia | reverse complement strand
TCCCTCTCTCTCTCTCTCTCTCTCTCTCTCTCTCAAAAATAAATGATTAAAACATATTTTTTAAAGAGAATTAACCTATAACAGTATGTATGATGTGTGTGTATTTAAGTATATAAATATCCATATATGTGTGTGCATATCTATATCTCTCTATATAAACATAATGTGATGTATATATATTTGGAATCTCCCAAAACACCTGACCTACATTCTTATTCATTTACTTTTGGTAGCTCTTCATTATGGCCTTTAGGCCAAGTGCCTTGGGCAAAATGAATAGGAAAAAAAATTATATAATAATCATTTTAAGATTAGTATTTGGAAATTTAGTCCTAAAATCCAGGTCAGATGCTTACAGGGTCTAAAAAGCTTTTTACCATTTTTCCTCAAATGCACCACAATCTTCTACCTCTAGCCTTTTGATTCCTCCTTAGAAAACTGCCCTTTGATATCTCACCATAAAGCTAACTTTTAAATCCAAAATACAGCTGTAAATAACCCTACGTCAAAAGATTGGTACCTTAATATCCAAAAAAAGTAGATTTTTTTTAAGTCCTTCAAAATCTATTTGCAAAATGGAGTTTAGGTGCCAGCCTTCTTCCTCACTTTGTTACTCCTGGCCTCTGTTCTAAGTCTTCTCCCAGCCTAGGGTCCCCTATAAAAAAATGAAAGTGCATCCATTGCTAGACTATACCCTACATCTTTTTAATTTTCCTCCAAGTTTTTATTTAAATGCCAGTTAGTTAATATACAGTGTAATATTAGTTCCAGGAATAGGATTTAGTGATTCATCACTTACATACAACACCCAGTGATCATCACAACGAGAACCCTCCTTAATACCCATCATTCATTTAACCAATCCCCTCCATCAATGCTCAGTTTGTTCCCTATAGTTAAGAGTCTGTTCTATGGCTTGCCTCTCTCTCCCATGCCACGTCCATCTGTTTGTTCCTTAAATTCCACATGAGTGAAATCATAGATTTATACCCTACATCTTATACCACAGCACCCTAGGGCTACTCTACAACATGAAGCAAGTAATACAGTCTAAATGGATCCTTTGCGAGAACACAGGTAGCAACCTCTTTGACATAAGTGGCAGCAACTTCTTACTAGACACGTCTTTGGAGGCAAGGGAAACAAAAGCAAAAATGCACTATCGGGACATCATCAAGATAAAATGCGTCTGCAAAGTGAAGGAAACAATCATCAAAACTAAAAGGCAACCTTAGAATGGGAGAAGATATTTATAAATGATATATCAGATAAAGTGTTAGTACCCAAAATCTATAAGGAACTTACCAAACTCAACACCCAAAAACAAACAATCCAGTTAAGCAATGGGCTGAAGGCAGGAATAGACAAGTTTCCAAAGAAGATATACAAATGACTAACAGATACATGAAAAAATGGTCAACAACATTCATCATCAGGAAAATACAAATCAAAACTATAATTAATACCATCTCACACCTGTCAGAATGGCTAAAATTAACAACACAGGAAACAACAGTTGTTGCTGAGGATGCAGAGAAAGGGAACTCTCTTACACTGTTGGTGGGAATGCTAATTGGTACAGTCACTCTGGAGAACAGTATGGGGGTTCCTGAAAATGTTAAAATAGAACTAGCTTATGATCCAGCAATTGCAATACTAAGTATTTACCCAAAAGATACAAAAATATTGACTTAAAGGGGCATATGTACCCTGATGTTTATAGTAGGATTATCAACATTAGCCAAATATGGAAACAGCCCAAATGTCTATTGACTAATGAATGGATCAAGAAGATGTGTGTGTGTGTGTGTATATGTATATGTGTATATATATATATATATATATGTATATATTTATGTATATGTATACATATACATATGCATACATATACATATACATATGTATATACATATACATACACACACACACACACACACAATGGAGTATTACTCAGCCAAAATCTTGCCATCTGCAATCATGTGGATGGAGCTAGAGTGTATTATGCTAAGAGAAATAAGTCAGTCAAAGATAAATACCATATGATTTCACTCAGGTGTGGAATTTAAGAAACAAAACAGATAAACATAGGGGACAGAAGAAAAAAAAGAAAGAGAAGGAGGCAAACCATAAGAAACTAATAGCTATAGAGAACAAACTGAGGGTTCCTGGAGGGGAAGTGGGTGGGGACAGGTTAAAGTGGGTGATGGGTATTAAGGAGGGTACTTGTTGTGATGAGCACTAGGTGTTCTATTGAAATAATGGATCACTAAATTCTACTTTTGAAACCAATATTACACTATATATTAACTAATTAGAATTTAAATAAAAACTTGAAACAAAAATGAATAGATACATAGGTGATCGATCGATCGATTGATCGATCCTTTGCTGGGCAGCTCATCCCTCCCCCAGCCCAAGACTCTGACACATTCCTGCCTTTATCACCCTTTGTCCATTTGCAGTTGTCACCTAGAAATTCCTTCTTCATTTTTCTCAATTCCTTTCTTCAAATCCTTCTGATGACTTTTCCATTCTTTTTTTTTTTTTTTAATTTTTTTTTAACGTTTATTTATTTTTGAGACAGAAAGAGACAGAGCATGAACGGGGGAGGGTCAGAGAGAGGGAGACACAGAATCTGAAACAGGCTCCAGGCTCTGAGCTGTCAGCACAGAGCCCGACGCGGGGCTCGAACTCACGGACCGGGAGATCATGACCTGAGCCAAAGTCGGACGCTTAACCGACCGAGCCACCCAGGCGCCCCAACTTTTCCATTCTTTTATTTCTACTTTACTCATCCTCTATATTACTGTTATTAACTTCAGTAAACAGCCCTGTTCTATCTTTTGTTTTCTTATACGCAAAAATTGTAATCGTTCATTACAATAGTCCTGCACTTCCAAGTCCTCAACACCACAAACATCTTTGAAAAGATAATCAGCAAAAGCAGTTGTCTGTTTTTATTTGCATTTGAAAACTATAATCTACATTATATACTATTTAATAATGCTATCTATTTTTTTAATGTTTATTTATTTTTGAGAGAGAGAGAGAGAGACAGCGAGGGCGGGGGAGGGACAGAGAGAGACAGAAGGACAGGATCTGAAGCAGGGTCTGTGCTGACAGCAGAGAGCCTGATGTGGGGCTTGAACTTACAAACCATGAGATCATGACCTGAGCCAAGGTCACGTGCTTAACCGACTGAGCCACTCAGGCATTCCTAGTAATGCTTTTTTTTTTTTTTTTTTTTTAACGTTTATTTTTTTTTGAGACAGAGAGAGAGCATGAACGGGGGAGGGGAGAGAGAGAGGGAGACACAGAATCGGAAGCAGGCTCCAGGCTCTGAGCCATCAGCCCAGAGCCCGACGCGGGGCTCGAACTCATGGACCGTGAGATCGTGACCTGAGCTGAAGTTGGAGGCTTAACCGACTGAGCCACCCAGGCGCCCCATTGCTATCTTAAACATGTACAAAAAATGATGCTACATTTTGAAGTCAAACATTCACAGTAAGGAGTTTACTAATGTAAATAAATATACGTGTGTGTATATATAGGTATGACTCTTACTAAAATATTAAACAGCATTGATTTTAAAATGATAGAACCAATAGTGAGGGTAAGAAAGTAACAGAGAGATTCAGTTTTCCCCCTCCCCAGTGAAGGAGAAGTTCTTAAAACTTGACCTGTTTATCACTAAGAAGAAGGCACATCACCAAGTAGGTTTCATCTGGTTTAGACTGTAATGAGAGTGGCTTTTCCACTTGGCCTTCATGAAGACAAAGTAGATGAAATGGTACTCTAGATCTGTAGCCATTCGGGATTGGGCATGGAGCTTGGGGTCATCTCCAACCAGAGAAATTCTGTCAGTAAAGAACAAGATTTAGTGCAGGGCACTGCATTCTTCCTTGGGTAACTTGACTTTTTGATAACAGCCTCTGACTCTTTATCCAACTGGCCATTACCAACTGAGCACCACCTGGTTCATTCGGTGCTAAATCTGTGCATTCTCAGTAGCCCTCCTTTGTTGAGTGAAAGCAATATACAAGCCTGTTCATGCCCCAGTGCCGTATGAGCACAATCTGCCATACAAGATTTCCTTCTGTAAATCTCTGTCTCCTGTCTTAAATGA
This sequence comes from Panthera uncia, assembly GCF_023721935.1. Lineage (NCBI taxonomy): Eukaryota > Metazoa > Chordata > Mammalia > Carnivora > Felidae > Panthera > Panthera uncia. Next base: position 38,264,619 of record NW_026057586.1, on the reverse strand, counting down.
AATTCTTTTTGAAAAATCGGGAATGAAAAATGTCAGCCTGGTTTCCTGTAACACTCTGCAATGGTACAGTTGCTTTCATGGATAGGCCCAAACAAGAATGAAATCCACTAAAAGGACAGGACCTTTAGCAATAAGTCTGGTTATATATTCTCTTTAAACAAAGATATTCAGAGGTTGTTTTTAGTATGTCTTTGGCTGCAGCCAAATGGTATAGATACTTGGAAAAGGAATGTCTGAAGGACTTCTGAATAGAAGGTGAAGGAAGGATGATATTGATAGACCTTTCATAATAGTCCAGGGCAGAGCAATTGTATTAGACGCCTCTAATTAGAGGGGGTAGTTAGTTGTCCTCAACAGAATGGACACTTATTTTTGACTTGGCCCTGCATTTTACTCATTCTTCCTTCAACACCACCACATATGAACTTCATAATGTTGTATATACCACTCTTTTTGCCCACACAACATTAATTTTAATTAAGGAAATCACATCATACTAAAATAAATGAAACAGGTGGAAGATTTGCCATGGAGCTATTATTCTTATTCTCTACTCCATTATTGACAAACTATGTACCTTATAAAATAATGGAATAAACTATTATTTAAAAAACTCAGCTATGATGCCAGGGTGCCTGGGTGTCTCAGTCGGTTATGCATCCAACTTCACCTCAGGTCATGATCTCACAGCTTGTGAGTTCAAGCCCCATGTTGGGCTCTGTGCTGACAGCCTAGAGCCTGGAGCCTGCTTCGGATTCTGTGTCTCCCCCTCTCTCTCTGCCCCTCCCCTGCTCATGCTCTGTTGCTCTTTCTCTCTCTCTCTCAAATAAACATCAAAAAATGTTTACAAACATAAAAATAAAAAACTCAGCCGTGATGCCACTGAAAGATACAATCTGAGCCTGAGGTGCTGCCTTTCAGGATGTGATATATGCTCTAAACCAGCTACTGACTCTTGGGGCTGCCTCTCTCTTAGCCACAACATCAGTCTGAAAAGGCTTTTCTGAGATGCTAGTGACACTTCTCACAACTCTTCTCTACAGCTCTACGTTCTGTTGGCCTGTAAGAAGGATGCTTCCAGAAAAACAGCAGACAAGTGACCATTTCACACCACGTGGGCCACTACGGGAACAGGCAAAAGAAGAGCTATGTATGGGCCGTGGTCACTCATCTTGAATACCAAGGGAATGAAAGGTATCGAAAAAAGAAAATAGGTTGGGAGATAGGCCCAAACGAGTACCTGAAGCATTTTTCATTTTACTTTGCCAAAAGGAAAATACTGTCAAGGTAATCCTTATAGGTAGAGATAAAATCTCATCTCCCCGGCCTCCCCTCCGATATCTGACCTGGAAAATACTCCAAGTAATCCAACTGCCAGCTAAAGAAAGGAAAACGTGGAATGAGTAGTGGAGCGGGCTAGTGATACTATCTTTGGCTTTGGAATCAGATGCAGAAACTAGGAGTGTAGTATTTATCTGGATTTCTTTGCTGTCAAGTGTCTGAAGATTAAAACATGTTTCTTGTCTCTTTAATTTTTTTTTCTCAAATGTATTTTTGAGAGGGGCGGGGAGAGGGAGGGTGGAGAGGCAGAGAGTGAGGGAGATAGCAGAGAGCCCGATGCAGGGCTCTCGAACACAGGGACCAACTGCAAGATCATGACCTGAGGTGAAGTCGGACGCTTAACTGACTGAGCCACCCAGGCATCCGGAAGTTTTATTTCCATTGTGTATATATGGTGTGGTGATGGTAGATAAATATGCTAATTAGTCCATTAATTACATAATTTCAATGGTTACAGAACGAAAGAAGAAACGAACATCCATGGGTAATCTGGCCTGAGAAACTGGGGCTCCCCAACACCATCTCTGAGTGCAATAGCTGGGCTTAGATTTCATTCCATTTGGGGAAGAATGAGATTGGTTGAGGTTCATGTGAAATAGGTGGTAAGTTTTCAATAGGATTATCTTTGGCTATGTGAAAAAGTTAATGTGATGTGTGATGTGCACTGGTGTGGTGCGTATGTGTGTGTTTTAGCAGCCAAATGATGGCATGTACCAAGCACCCATTGGGATGGAAACCTAGGTAGATGATACCTTGCTAATATGCATATAGGCTCTAGAAGCCATAATCCCTTCCTACCTTAGAACAATTTGGAGCTGTGAGACAGAAAAAGGGCGTCATTGGAACTAGGTCTTTTTATCTTAACCTCTAGAAAGAAAATACAAAAATTATTATCACTGGAGTTATCACCATTTCTCTAAAATTGAGGCTGTTTTTAATTTTTACCTCTTTTCTGTGATTCTGTCAGAAATTCCAGTACCTCTCCATTAGCTTCCCATTCTTTGCATTGTTTTCACTTAGTTTAGCCAGAGATAATTTTTTAACGTGGAAAAAACAATGTTAACTAATGCATAATATTTGTTTTACTTCTGAAAAAACTGAGGAACAGAAATGTTAAGTGACTTGATTATGTCTTACTAAAAATATAACTTACATGTGGAAGGGACTTGAAATCATGTAATAAAATATACTCAAAGAACAAGAGGATTCTAAACCTGAAAAGAACACTGTCAGAGATTATGAGGAGAAATATGGTTGAATCAAATTGAAAAATATTAATGTGTTTTATTACCTGTCAGAAGATCAAAGATTAGAAGTTACACAGAATCAGTATATGGGAAAACATTTTGACACATTATCAAAATATCAAAGAAGTTCCTCTATCTCCAGAGATGTTTAATTATGAAATGTGAGGTATTGAAGGGAAAGATCTAGTTCTTATTCCTTTATGAATTTATGATTGCCACATAGTAAATATTCAATAACTATTTGTTGAACTAGGTAACCACAGGAGGCCATAATCACATATCTGCTTAATGTTGCTCAAAACATAGGATTTTTTAAAAATTTTAAAAAGAATCACATCTTTTTACGTCCTCATATATGTTACTGAGCTACTCATTGAAAGCATTAGTACACTGGACACTGCGGTAGGAAGAATCTAGATAGTGCCTTCCCCCTCAAGATTCTATACCCTAATTCCCCTAACCTGTAAGCATGGTGAGATATCATTCCTGTGATTATACAAATGTCATGCAGCACAGTGGATCTTGAAGAGTGAGATTCTTTGGGTGGGCCTGATCTAATCCCATGAGCATTTAATAGCACAGGGCTTTCTCTGGTGAGCAGCAGAAGTCACCGAGACACAAAGCATAAAGGGTTCCGGTTTGCCACTGATGGCCCGGAGATGAAGGAGGTCACATAGAAAGAATGCAGGCAGCTGTAGAGAGCTGGGAGAGACTTCTGCCAACAGCCAGTAAGGAAACAGGGACCTCTGTTCTACAGCGACAAGGAATTACGCCCTGCCAACAACTTGAATAGCTTAGAGGTGGATTCTTTACCAGAGTCCCTATTTTAAAGGCTAGACGGGCTGACACCTTGATTCTGCCCTTGTGATACCCTGAGCATTGAACCCAGTCGAGGCTGCCTAGATTTCTGACCTATTGAACTGTGAGACATAGCTGTTGTTTTAAGCTGGTAAGTGTGTGATAATTTGTTATACAGCAATCTGAAATGAACACAGAAACAAACATAAAGGATTTTCTATGGTGGCTCACGATAGGTAACACCACTCAAAATTATTCAAGGCATATTTCATATGATAGGTACCTATCAGTGGTTCTCAAACTTCAATTGCTTCTGAATTTTCCAGGGAAACTGTTAAAAATGAAAATCCTCTTGGGCACTAAAAACCTCTCACCCAACAAAACACAGGAAACTTGGTTTAATTTATCTTAAGGGGCAGCCATCTAGAAGCATTTCTCATATGAGAATTTTGGGGCCACATGTGAGAAATTCATGTAGATCATCTCCAACAACTAACTGGTGACATACGCAATTGTGGGAGGGAACTCTTGATGTCAAGAGAATATTAAATCTGAGTTTAGTAAGACTGATCTGCCATTTTAATCCCGTTTAATAAATCTTTAGGACATTTTCAGAAAAAGATGCCAGCAAGCCAAATATTCTCTCTTAATCAAAACAAATAACCAAGAACACTTATTGCCAGTGTGGCCCCACTTTTAAAAGACTCAGGAGAGAATAGGATTTTTTCCCCATAGAGTGAATGGAAATATGTAACTGCAGAACTAAAGGCATTCTTTCAGGGAAGATCACCTCAATTACTTTGACTAGCAAACTCCTAGGAAAGAAGATGTTTACCAATGTCAAGTGCGTGTTTATGAAATCAAGAATTGTTACTCAGCCCCTAAAGCAGAGCTGCATATCACCTATGTGCTCGCATGTGCTGCAATCATTGTTATCATTGCTCATATAGTAGGTAAACAGTGCTATTCTAGGAAAACTTGTCAAAACCTTCCAAGTTTTTCCTCTGGGTCCCTCATGTTCTCTTCCCATCTTCATGGTCAATCTTCCAGCTGTGTGCACACTGGTTCTCTGTAAGTCATGTTACTGAGGAAGAGAGTGACTGATTGATTGGTTGATTGGTCTTTGACTGAAATTTCCCCATAGAAAAAAATCATTTCAGCTAGGCACTTGTTAATTTAAACATCTTATCTCTAATTGTGGAACGAAAGGCTTTTACTCTTGATATTTTCAGCCGTTAGCAAGCAGGTGAAGAAGTGTAATGTGTTTTGGGAGTGTGTGTAAAGGGAGAAATCTTGTAACCATACTAGACCTACTTAATGCCCATGTTTTTTGAGTAGCTTAGAGGCTGATGGTTAGAGTGCATGCTCCACGATATTTTCTCCTAAGCCCTCCCAACCCCGTAAGTTCCTCTCCCTAGTGCAGTGGGTGAGCCAGGACTATTCAACAAAGAAAGTGAAGATCTCATCCACAACATCCTGAGATGGCAAGAAACCGGAGCCACTAAGCACTTCTTAGATCTAAAAAATGAACAAATCCTAAAACGGGACTATGAAAGGCTTCTACACACGTTCCATCTTACACTTTGGTCATTTGCTGGTTTGATCTCTTCTTCCCCTTTCTTTGCAAACCATTTCCTAGATTTCTTTGCTTATTGTTTTATGGCTTAGATCAAATGATGGGAGATGCTGGCAAAGACTGAGGATGGGAGAAAGAGAAAATGGCTGGGTATCCCTACCCCCGCTTTATATACACATCCTGTCTGATTCAGGTCTCTAGCTCAGGATGCATCTTCTCCACATCCCAAATCCTGCCAGGAAGTATCTTCTGTGAATCTCACGCAACCAGGTAGGTCCTCTGGCTCTTGGGCTCTACTAACACCAACTCCTTCTCAACTTTTCCACCTCTAGTTGTAGCAGTGGCTTCCTTCTGCTATTAATTCCTATATCGCTTTACTATCCTCTGTTTAGCCTTTGAGCTCTTCTCACACCATTATAAATAGTGCCTAGTATTAAGTTTTTCTGACGAGTAACCTGTAATGGCCTCGATTTTCTAGACTGGATCACAATCGATACAATTTGCCTTACTCTGGCTTCAAGACTTCTGTTTTCTAGCATCTTTGATAGTATTATAGCAAATGTTCTGTGATTTCTTTTTTCCTTGTTAATATTAATTCACTGTTTGATATCCAACAGATTTGCACCAAACTTCCTTTACGATTTCTACCTCTGGTGCTGAATCCATCATCATCAGTAACAGTGGTATCACGGAATTTATTGGTCATCTTAAAGGATTCTAAGCCAATAAGAGTTTTGGTGGCAAATTATAAAGCATTATTATTTAGACACTTGTGAAAGTACTAATATCTTTCTAACTAAGACTAATTTATTCTAGATTCATCTGAATAATATCAATTGATTTCAATCATTATACATTTTACTTATACAAATCATTTTGGTATTTACATATTTAAATATTTACAATATTTAAAACAGATCTAGGAATAAAATAACACTATCAGTTTTACTAATTGAAACAGCTTGATAAACATAAAATGGAGAACTTGCTCAAGTCACACTGATAGTGACAAATATAGGATCAAACACCCTATCCTTAATTCCAGACCAATGTCTGTCTAAATCATGTAGCTACACCTCAGCAGGAAACACCTGTCTAGGTATTGTGAAGAGAAGAGCCTGTAAAAGACAGGCAATATGCTCTGGGGAGGCGGGGGGGTGGGGGGGACAAGTTAACTTTGGATTTAGGGAGCTCTTAGAGACACTAAATTAAAAGATGTCATCTGAGGTTACCTGTTTTGTAGTACTTCATAAAATCAGAAATCACAGTGAATAGCCTGCTACCACCTTCTACTTTCTGTAACAAAGACCTTCTGCCTACCCTTCTTGCAATTAGCATAAACTGAGTAGTTCTGATGTTTTTATAGATGCAGATGAACTTTCAATATCACCATGATTATAAGTACAAGCTGACCAATTACACGATATTTATAACCAAAGACAACTGTATTTGACATTCAGGGCTGAATGCTATCAAATGATATCATTTTAGGAAACTTGCTAAAGCTTTAAATAAATAGGAGGAGAAAAAATAACACAATTTACGAATATATGAGATAAAAGCAAGCTAACATTAACATCAGTATTTGGAGGATATGGAAAATTAAAGTCCTACTCTTGAAAGAGAACAGTAACACATTTGCTGCTTTTCTATTTGAAAAGTGATTTTATCTCATGACAAGAAAAGATAATTTGAAACTATGTGTGGTGATGAAGTTAACTAGACCTATCATACTGACAATTGCATGATATACAAATGTATCAAATCATTATGCTACACACCTGAAACTAATACAATGGTATATATATCAATTATACCTCAATATAAAAAAAATCAGTAAGGTGTTACTCATAGGCCACAGTTAGTTTATTCAAAGCACAAAGAAGCCAGGAGTCCTACGCCCATCCCAAAAGGGTAAGTAAATCTCTGATACCACTAACATTCCCACACCCATCTTTCCCATCACACAGATCACGAGAGCATAACTGAATGATAGACAAGAGCTAATGGCCACATTCATGGGAAAGGATGACTGAATCTGAATGACTATGGATGGCTTCATCTCTGTGTGTGAGTATTCATAAGTGCATAAGGTGCATATATACTTCTAGTTGCCAAGTTGAAAAGGACTGTGAGTAAATACAGAAGAAATGGGCAGAACGGAAGAAAGAACTACTTACTCAACTCTAAAATAAAGTGCTCTGTAAAAAAAAAAATAGCAAGCACTGCACTTGCTAGAGAGGAAATTGTAAATAAAGCAGGTACTTTGAGAGTGAAATGCTTTCATAATAGCAGAATCCTAGACTACACATCATGAGTCCACATAGCATTTGGATATTTGTCACCACCTAAGAATAAAAGGTGAACTATTTTCAATAACAGAAATAGTACTTGCTTTGGCTACATTAATTGCAAGACCTTAACAAATAGTAAAGATGGAAGACTTGTTTCCACACTTTACATTTCTCAAACTCAGTATACTTGAGCCAGTTTAAATATTTAATTTTGTTAATACTAAATTAAATAACCAATAGGTAGTCCTAGCACTGATTTGGGGGGGAAGGAGGATTATGGCTCAAGAGAACCATGAACGTTCTCAAAGTCATCACCTAGTTTGAAACCAAGCAAATTCTCAAATAGTGGATGGCTGAGGAATTAGGTCAACTCTACCTGAGCAGCCTGGGCAACATCAGGGCGGCCATCTTGCCCCAAATCCTCCTTCTAGAACACAGGCTCTCACAGACCGACTGCTACCAATATCCACGGAACACTGTTTACATTGATCCTGTTTTCTAACCTCTTGCTTTGCATAGTTCAAAACCACCAAGTAGAAACATAATGTTTTTTGAAAATTCAAAGAAGAAGAGAAAACATTTTGGGTTTGCTGATGTTTTATTTTTCGTAGTAAAAGGATTGGCAGGAGGTGATGTCAGAATGAGTTTGAAAAAAATAAAAATGAGCTCAGAATTGAAAGGATTCCCAGGTAATGATTATATTCTTTTTATATTAGTGATATATGTGCTTATTTTCATTAATACTTTTTCTATCATAGCAACTCATTGAATTCTCCTGAAATCAAAATTTAAAAATCCATCTTGGTTGACCATTAAAAAAACCAATTTCTCTAAACTTCTGTACTGACTATACCAATTTAAACTCTCTGAATAATACCAAGATAAGAGCTCTAACAGTGTGATTATTTCTAATTAGCCAAGAGCTGCTCAAAATAAACTCCCTGTCCCCAATGTCTCATGCTGCTATACTAATGTTACACAACCATGGCCATCCATAAAATCTTGCTTTGGATAAAGCACAGTAGATTCTAGTTTGAAAGCCATTGCTTCTTGACTTTAGCAGAGAGGAAATGTTTACTGAGTTTTGACTGGCCTGGTTTAGAGGGGTATCCAGTGCTGATGGCACCTTTTCAAGCTCCTTCCTCTGGCTCTCCATGAAAAGAAACAGGACAACTAATTACATTGAACATATCATTTTAGTGTATGAATCTCCTCTCTATACTCCCTTCAAGAACAAGTTACCCTACCTACTGTCTTGGTAGCCATATGTCCTCCCCAGGCTCAATCTGCCAAGGTAGGCACCTGACCAAAGAACCAACATACCATAAGAGTTCAAAGCCACAACCACTATGGTCAAATCAGAAAGGTGAGTAGCTCAAAAAAATTCCATCTCTTGGAATTTGAACTAACAGCTTTCTCTTCAGCATGTGGGCTAATGATGAGCAGCATCAAAATCACCTGTGAACTTGTTAAAACTATTAAATCTCAAGCCTTACTTCAAACCTACTGAATCAGAAATCATGGGTTTTTACACACACACACACACCCACACACACACATGCACACACACATATTATTTAAGAAGGTTTCACACCCAACATGGAGCCCAATATGGGGCTTGAACCCACAACCCTGACACCATGACCTGAGCTAAGATCAAGAGTCAGACGTTTAACCAACTGAGCCACCCAGGCACCCCCAGAATTTGCATTTTAACAAGCCTTCTAGACAATCCCTGTGCATAACAAAAATCTCAGAAGCCCAAACTCCTAACATGGTTAGTAACCACAGCTAAAGTAAGAACCATTAAGGGAGCATTGGACTGAAGAGGTTGCCAGGGAATGTGAACAAGCCGAATTCATCAAAGAAAGCCAGAGGCTGGAGTGGGGGTAACAGATGGACACAGAAAAAAGGTATACAACAGAGGGACCACATATGTGGCAGGTTGGCTTCACACATCTTGGCATCAGTACAATTATTAATTATCCCCCCTTTGACTCTAAATGTGTTTTGCTTTGGACAATAAATTGTATGATAATCCTGTATATAACTCAATAAGGCCAAGGCTAAGTCATGGCCAGGCTTGTTCTAGACTTCCTATCTTTGCATTCCTTAAATCACTGTCTCCTTTACTGTGACATCATTCTTATAAAAACTGACACCTCCCTTCTGTCCTCATTATTTGAAGTAACTGATACAAAGAAGTACACTGTTTAATTAGTGCTATTTGCCATTAAAAATAATTTAAAATTATGTGCTGGGTACTTATTTCATTATATCTAATCCTCAAAGCAGGCCCAGCTAATCTACTATCAGAGAGGCATATTCTGGGATCTTGATCGAATGACTTCTTCAAAGTACCACAAGGCCCGAGGCCCAATTCACACTCAGGGAAGCTAAGTCCAGAGCCACTGTCCTTTTCCCTCTCCCACAAACCTCTCCAGGACATAATCTCATGTCATCCAATTGTTCTGGTGATGGTGCAGATACCAGCCTTGGAAAAAGAAATGTATGGTCTCTGAAGGCAGAGAAGTTCTTTCTATAAGATACTATGCTCTATTTTTCAGATGCTTTGCAGATATGGATTGAAAATTATTTTCTGGATTATACTGAACCAAGACATGGAAATTTTTTTATCTTACTCTACTGAGATATATTTTCACCCAAAATGTGCCTTTTTCCTGCAGCCACCAAGGTATACTGACCAATCTGCAGGGGTAAACAGTGACAAAACAACTGAAAATAGGTTAATGGATGAAACCAGGGCACAATTTCACATTTATTCACATACAAATCACTTCAGCTATTATTTACAGCTGTTACTAAGTAGTGCAAAATGTACTATGATTGAGTGATTTCGTGCCTCAGAAAATAAATTCTTTTTTCCTTTTTATCATAAGAATCCTATCCTAAAGGCAAAGGAAAGCAATGACTTAAGTGACATTGTAGTTTGCCTACAGTTTTCTGGAATTCAAAAAGGAATCATGCCAATTGTATTTATATTGTTAATGACAAAACTTTGAATTTCAACTTCTACATGCTTCATCTTAATAGTATCTCTCTTTTTCTAAAGGGTACATACAAGAACACATCCTAAGATAGTGCATGCCGAGGTTAAATATTCATAGAATCTTTATTTCCAGTTCTTATTACTTTTGCTGATTTTTCATGTTAGGGGTAGGAATAGGGAATAGGAGGCAGGGATATAGTGGGATGCAAAGCACAATGCTTGCCACATACTAGGGGCTTAACAAATTCTAAATAAACTTAAATAATCTAAATAAATCTAAAAGAATGAAAGGAAAGAAGAAAAGGAGAGAGGAAGAAATACACAGGGATGTAAGCACATACTCTATAGTAATCAGAAAGAAAATATATATACTGCCCCCAAACTGGAATATTTGAAGAGCTCTGCTTGTTGACTATGATTGATATCAAGGTAATTATTTATTCTACCACATAGATTGATAAAGGTTCTCAGATATAGAATTCAGAGTAGGTGAAAATAAATGAAGGGAACAGTAGGGACAGTGAGTCATAGCAGGGGAAGGGAGAGGAGGGATGAGGGGTGAATGGGCAAAGAGGAGTAGGGAGGGCAGAGAGAGAAGGAGAGAAGGCAGAGAGGGGGAAGAGAGAAGGAAAGAAGGCAGAGAGAGTCGGCGGGGGCGGGGGGTGGCGGGGAAGAGGAGAACAGGAGAGAGGAGGAGCGTGGTTGAGGAGAACAATTTATTTCACTTTGAATAACATAATCACTTAGATGCGGTTACTTGATTAATATCTTGGTCTCCCCCAGGTCCTCCAGCTCTGAAAGAGCAGTGATTAGGTCAATTTTTGCTCTTTGCTTTATCTACCCACAGCTCCAATTCCCAACTACAGTGCTTCTCAAAGCATGTGTGATGAAGAATCAATCTGTTTATCTCCAATCTGTCACGGACAAATAGTTTGTAAAAACAAACACCAAAGCTTGAAACAGAGCGTACAAAATACAAACCCATTTATTATTAAATTCTACAGGCATAAAATTGTGGTTTCAAACCAAGCACTTCATCTTGTCATGCACCAGTAAGAGTTTTGAGGTCCACGAAGTGCTCCTCGAAGAGCCTGACATGGTAGAAACTCATTAAGAATTTGTGAAATACCTAAACAATACAGACATAAGAACATTAACAGTTCTGCAATAAATTAGAGTTATATCATGGTTTTTCCGGAACTCAATCTCTCTCTTCCCCCCGTTTTATTGCCAGTTCTGAGAAGTTAACAGGGTGGTGAATATGACCGTTATTTTTAAATGGTTGCGTTGAGGACAAAGGACAGGCTTGTTCGAGGATGGTCCCACACTGAGTAGCAGAATAGAAGGGGACTCAGTTCTCTTGACTGCCAGGCCACTGCTTTTTCCCATAGGCCTCGGTGGCTCTTTTTTCTGCAATCAAATTGGACATGCAGCATTAATTAGCGAGCTGTAAGCACTTTCGTTTTCGCTTTTGGCTAGCAGACTCCAGTGAATCTCTAATTTACACATTTCAGCTCTGCAGACGTTTGCAGACCAATATTCTAAGAGCTAGTCTTTAATTTGGCTTAGCATCCATTTCTGTATTTATAACGTTAAGATGCGTATTTACTTGTCATTCCAGAAGAGAAGAGATCTTGCCACAAATAATGTTTCTCAAAAGATGGGTGGTGGTCAATCCCATTCCACTTTTCTTTTAGTCTGTAAATTGTTATGTCTTTTGTAGTACTGGTATAAAAGAGCTCGTATAAAAACAACATAAAATCTATGACAACTTCAGCAAATCATTGACAAAATGTCCTTTTCAACAAATGATTCAAAATGATAAAAATGAAACCCAAATTCAAAATTTTGGTGACCCTTTCTTTTAAAAGGATATGTACTGAACGGGCTATCGTTTAGCTATTTATCTTTTCTGGAAAAGTACATACCAAATTGTTAACAGAAATTATCTATTGGGAATACAGCAGATTAGGAGTAGAGAATAGGAAACCCTTCCTTCTTTATAGATTTCTGTACCTTAAAAACACGTTCTCATGAATATGTATCCAAATGAGTATGTAATATTTTATTAATAATATATTGGTGATGGAAGTGATTCTAGGAAGTCTAAATGTTTTAAACATGAATATATATTTAAAACAATTGTGTAATATTTTATTAATAAATTTTCTTACTTTATCCATTGAACTTTGAAATAGAGCAACATGTAAGACATGTTCTTAGCCCTTTAGCAGATAAATGAGGGAACTACATTGGAGGTAGAGGGCTGAGATTCCAAGGGAAATATGTGTAAGGTCAAAGTCTGAGCTTCCCACTTCCTTATGCTGCAGGGCAATGACAAATAAGTATATTGCATCAGTTAATGGAATCTTCTTGTATTTCTAACTTAGATATCTCACTGGGGTAGATACACAACAAAAGGACCATGTGAAGCATGAACTGTGACAGTGATACAACCCAGAATTCGAGGTAGTTCTGAGCCAAAATTGTTCAAGTAGGTTTGGTCAGAAGTATATTTTATATTTTAATTACCCTACCAAACTTTTCCCCTGGTATGAGGGGGAATCTCAGTAAGAGATTTATTTAGTCTCTAAAACGTTAGAGATGGGTACAGAGAACACCTTAAGATGGCAAAGGTCACATGTTAGTTTTGTCTGATAACCAAAAATATTCTATGATGGAGAAAGCATAATGTAAATATTTGCCAGATTAAAGACCCAATTTTAAACCACAGGTCCATTAACATATAATTTGCTTGTAACTGATAATTTCTTCAAAAACAAAAACCCAATACTTAAGATATTTAAAATTAGAAAGTTACTAACAATATCATGCTAGTCCCAGTACTGCTTTTTCTCTTGATCGGTTAAAAACCATATTTGTGGGTCGTTTGGGTGGCTCAGTTGTTTAAGCATCCAACTTGATCTAGGCTCAGGTCATGATCTCAAGGTTTGTGAGATCAAGTCCCATGTTGGGCTCTGCACTGGTAGAGTGGAACAGGTCTGGGATTCTCTCTCTCTCTCCCTCCCTTGGCCCCTCCCCAGCTCTCTCTCTCTCTCTCTGTCTCTCTCTCTCTGTCTCTCTCTGTCTCTCTCTCTCTGTCTCTCTCTCTCTCTCATAATAAATAAAGAAACTTAAAAGAAAACCTATGACATTTGCTTTAAGAGAGGAGGGGCCACTAAGAAAACCATGTCTTGGGGTCAAGAAGAAACAATGCTAAATTAACAGGTTAAAATTTTAAGCTCTAAAGAAATCTGAAGAGAACTTAAGGAAAATAGTGTGAGAATTTGCAGCAAAAAATGTGCAGAAAGGAAAAATCAAAGTCTTGGGCCTTTTCTTCTCCCCACTTCCCCCTGTGTAGGATGGCGACCAGACTAAAGAACTAAAGGCTAAGAAGATCCTTGGTATTCTCTATTGGCAAGAGTTAAGAGAAGCACATGCCTCCTTCCTGATATGGGTATAGATAGTCATCCCTTGAGACCTTATTAGCTACAGAAAAGAAAAAAAAAAACTTGGTTATCACCCTTAAATTCCCTACTCGCTTAAAGGAACTTCTAGAGAGAAGATACACATGTGCAGCATTCTCTAATAAAGTCATGGCTTCTGGGATTTTCTAAATTTCTAAGCTTCTTTCCAAGCATTAGAAAAGCATTATATGTGACTCTTTCTTTCTCTTTCTTTCTTTTCTTTCTTTCTTTCTTTCTTTCTTTCTTTCTTTCATTTTCTAATTAATGTGATTATTATTAGACAAGGTCAGAAGGTACAGGCAGTGTCAAAGTCAATTTCTCATTTTCCTTTTAAAATCTACCTTAGGTTTGTTCCACAAATCATTGTATTAGCTCATATTGCTTTGTGAATGTTATTAATATTTATTATACAGGGCTAAACTTTAAAATCATATTGTTAGCTTTTACTAAAAGGTATGAGATTATAAGTGATGCTGTCACAGATAAAGTTAACAGCCTTCAGAGAGTTTTCTGTTGCGTGAAGTTTTGCCTGTGATTTAAAAGGCTGCAATGTAATGTTATATACATAGATATGCATTCAGGACCAATATGGGAAAACTTTTTCCTATAGGTTACAAAGTGTGAATATTCTTCAGTGTATTTTAATGTTTTGACTCAGATATTGAGCTACTGATCCTTCTGAAGACCTGATTATAAACACTGCTTCTTCCTTTCTGTGGCACTAATTTTCTTACCTTTCTCTGCCACACATTCAACGAAACCTATGAATGAAGACTGCATAGAGAAAGAGGCAAGCTCCCTAGCCAGTAGTGGCATTGTTACTTGAAAAAACAAAAAACTTTCATGATATTCAAGCCCCTTTCTCTCTGTTAAGTTAGAAAAAAATTGAGACAGAAAACAGGAACCCTAATGGATACACATGGAAGGTCAAGGTCAAATGCTGGGAAAGTTTTCTGTTTTCTGAATCTTTAATCATCTCTCAAACTGTTAGACAAAGTGAAGAAGACAGACTGTCTATGAAACAATCAAAGAAATAAGAAAGAAAAAGAAAAAAAAAAAAACCCTGAGCAGTAACTGAGATTGAAATCGGAACTTCAGTTCCGGCTGCTGGCCAGAGAGTAAGTGGCTGCTAGCCTGTACAGCGCCTAGTGCCGTGCAAGTGTTTTGTGTTAGTTAGCTCCCTCAATTCCCAAAATAATTCCATGAAACAGTTCTTATACAGAGAAATTGTATCTTCTGAGGCCTCCCCATGTGACCACCCCCACTTTGTCACCACTGTCCTTTGGGACAGCTCTGTATCTTATACTGCCCTTCCTCATAACACCTTTGACACGTGTGCAACAGCGGGAATAAACTGTGGTTAAGAGATTGGGTGTTGCAGTTAGAAAAACTTAGATTCAGACCCAGGTCTGTCACTTATAAGTTGGGTGGTTGGGACACTCTCCGAACCTAAGCTTCCCCACAGGAACAAAGGGGCAGGTTTAGGATTTACATTAGAGGATAACTGATACAATTAAATGAGTTAATGTTTGCAGAGTATTTAAATCCCATACCCAATCCATAACAAGGAAGAGCTTAGCTTTATCTTTGAGGGGAGGGGCAGCTTCTGGTTTTCTTCATTTTCCTACAATGTGTCTGTGCCGAAGGAAGCCCAGGGAAAGGGTTTTAAATGCTTGCTGAATGAATAATGAGTGAAGAGATGGATGGATGGATGGATGGATGGATGGATGGATGATCTGACTCTCCAGGACAGCATTTTTTTTTCTTTTTGATACTCATTGGTTTTCCTTCTTTTTTAAAAAAATTATTTAAACGCACGTTAGTTAACATACAGTGTAGTATTGGTTTCAGGAGTAGAACCCAGTGATTCAAGACTTCCATACAATACCCAGTGCTCATCCCAACAAGTGTCCTCCCATTTAGCCCAACCCCCCATCCACCTCCCCTCCAGCAACCCTCAGTTTGCTCTCTGTATTTAAGAGTACTTATGCACTATTTTTACTAAAGCTCCAATTGCCTCCATCATTCTCCTCTTCCTGGAGTGGAATAAGTTTCTGTGATGGTGACTTATCAGTTATTAAGCACCTAGTGCAGTGTAGGTTTCTTTATATTACTTATCTCTTTTAATTTCCAAAACAATTCCAAGAAATAATTATTATACAGAAAAATTGGATCGGACTCTATCCAATGGCCTGCTTATTTATAAGTGTTCACAGACACCTAAGGCAAGAACAATAAAAATGATTGTTTCCTTATCATTACCTCTCCATGTAGCATCCAAAAATGAGTTTCTACAATGCCTCATTTAGGAAATGAGAATGTGAGATCAAGAGCGAGCTGGATAAGCTCAGGCTGTTAGTTATACAACTTTAAAAATATTCCCTGACCTTTTCAACCATGAGTTTCCTCAATCATAAAACTGAAACATAATGCTAATTATGTGTGTCTAACAGTATTGTGATTATTAAATGAGATAATGTATAGAAAAAGTGCACTGTGCAAGGATAAAACGATGGATTTTCTTCGAGGAGACAGGGAGCTGCTTCCCTACTATCCCCTTTACAGTCTCTTGAAAATGAACAGGTGTAACAGGACCAACCTTTTGATTTTCCATTGCAGCATTAGGACTTCTGACCATTCAGACTTGTATATGTGAGCCTCCAGAATTAGCTTAGGCTTTCCCTCACAAGATAAATAGGAGATGATCAGGTACATCTATATATCTCTCAAGAAAACAGACAAGTTGTCATTGTCCTTTATGTTACTTTCCTGTATAAACATGTGTGAAATTCTGTACAGACCTTGCAGTCACGTTGATGTCACCATACATCCCTACACTATAATAGTGTTTTCTCTCTTTCTTCTATACATGTATGGAGGGGTCTTTAGGGGGCAGGGTTGTTTTCATTGCCTCAACAATTATAAATGTAAAGTGTAAGGGTTGATGTGGTTGTTGTTATTATTATAACTATTATCATTTCAAGACTATAGAAAATTATGCCATCGTTCAGATAGAAAAGACAATAAAATAGTTCTCTCTCTAGTTCATTGGGTTAAGTTTTACAAAAGTGGTTTTCTCAAAACTTTCTCAAAGGAAAAATATATTCATTTTTCCTTTGTATTAAATTTATTTCTATCTTATATTAATGCCAAGAGAAGAATACAAAGATAAAGAGTATTAAATTTTGGAAGTGTCAGACCCCAGGAATGAAAGATAAACTTCTTTGTGGTCATACTAAAAAGTTGTACTTCAACATGAAAACACATGTCAAGTTTTTACATACTCTAATTGCTATTTTCAAATATTACAGAGGAAACAAAATAGAGAGTAGTAAAACAAATGCTAAAGGTGCTATGAACTTGAAGGCATTGCATGACCTTCTAAAATAAACTACATAATGGGTAGGTTAACTCTTATAATTAAATGCAATATTTGTTTTTTAAGGCTTAAAGATCAAACAAGATGTCTAAAATCAAATTGAATGCTGTCTCCATTACTGTCACTGCTCTCCTCATAAACCCTCTCTTTCTATTGACTTTCTCTATGACTAGTAATGGCACCCATCAACTTCCAGGTTTGAAGGTTCTTTAAGGCTATCCAGTCAATGGCCAAGTCTATCCCCTGTGCTTGCTTTATCACACCTCTAACCGTGAGATACTCTGATTTGCTATCTCAGTCATTCCCACCAGACCGAGTGTTTTTAATGAATGCCTGAACATAAGCATTTTGCTCTGTAATTCTTAGCATCCATCTTAGCAGTGGCCAAATAAACCCTGGTTGAATAAATTAATACATGAAATTCCACAGATTATATGGCTATGATTTCTTTCTCATCAGTTCCCTACCTTTAATTCCCAGTTTTCCTATGCTAGTTAAGGTTCTCAGTCCAAATCACCTTCCATTAACTATTGCCCATATCATCTATTTGTCCTCTCTACGTTTGTAGGATACATCTTCGCAGAGTCCTGCTCCTTGTTTCTCACTCTTTGTTCAGAAATCTCCATTGGCTCCCATCTGCCTTCAAAAGTGTGTATCACCAAAAGTACATAGCCCCAATGAATATTCTGGTCTTTCTACATACAACCCAATTTCAACAACTGTTCCAGCCATCTTCTCATACATCATGCTACCTATTTGCTTGCAGGCAATCCTAAGAAAACAGACAAATCTAGCATCTTACATATTTGTCCTGAGACATATAAAGTAAAACTTAAAGAATATAAGGAGAATATTTTTACATGAACATAAATCCCAAAATTAAAAAAAGGAGGAATTATTGCTACATTACAGCTCTTTAAAGTGGCCTCTAACCCAACAATGTGTCATAGAATTGAAACTTCTACAGGCAACATTGAATCTTAACGTGATTTAAAAAAATTTTTTTAACGTTTATTTATTTTGAGAGAGAGAGAGAGAGACAGCACAAGCAGGGCAGGGGCAGGGAGAGAGGGAGACACAGAATCTGAAACAGGCTCCAGGCTCCAAGCCATCAGCACAGAGCCCATCGCAGGACTTGAACTCATAAACCACAAGATCATGACCTGAGCCGAAGTCGATGCTCAAACGACTGAGCCACCCAGGCGACCCCTTAATTTGCTATTTAAAAGCAAATACAAAAAGTGTTTATATCAGAGTATTACCTTTTGTGCTAAATATTTTTATCTTCAGTATTTATTATTATGCACATGTCAGCCATCAACCATACCAGGTAGTTTTAGAAGCTATTCTTAGTATATATGATAACTGACCATTATAAAATCATATATCATATGCAAAATCATATATCATACCATATATCATATATCAAAATCATAAAAACAATGCCTTCCATGCATGTGTTTGTTGATTATTCCCTAGCAGAAGCTTGTGTTGTGATCTTTCCAGGACATTGCTTCCTCTTTCTCTTTTCTGTACTCACTTTCCTCACAAAAGCTCAGACCATTTCCAGATCACCTACTAGCCCCAAGATTTTGATGTCCTGAAGATTTTTAATCTTAAACTGACTTCTGCACTTCCCACAAGATATTCCAAACCTCTGAGACCAGTTCAAGAATAGAACAACTTGCTCTTTCAAAGATTCCTGAAGCAATGCCTTTCAAGAGATAATTAGACTTTAGAATATGACCTGTTCCTCACCAAGCAAGACCCTGACATTCTAGCAGCCCAAACCAAACTGCCTCAGGGAGGTGATAAATCCCCACAAGTCTTCAGCTGACAGCATTTGGCTCAATCATTACTGTATTTACAAAAGAAATAAGCCCAGAAGACAGAAAATGGAAAACTCTAAATGATATAGCAAGGTTTTTGTTGTTGTTGTTGTTGTTGTTGTTTTCTTTTTTTTTTTTTTTTAACTAGTTAGGACTACCTCTTGAAAAGCTTCAGTTAAAGTAGTGAATGGGCTAAATCCCTGCCTTACCTTTCAATTATTATTATCTATTTACATACTTTGTTATTTCAGTGAGTGGTGCCCATTTTGACTCAGCCCTCCTCCTTTCCCAGTTCTGTTCTGTTCATTCTGAGCCTCACATCATATAGTGAACCCTAAGTTTCTCTCCCTTTTTAGAATAAGGTCATTGGTTTCCTTATTTTTGCCCAAAGTCTATAAATGAAGAGAAATAATTTACTCCAGTTTATTTTGTGTGTGTGTGGGGGGGGGGGGGGGGGGAGGAAGGGGGGGGGGGCCCGGGGGAAATAGCAGATGTGCCTCTTTCTCTTTGTGATTTCTAAGGGCCCTACCCTAAACTGACAGAAATGCTGGAAAAGAGGTTGCTGTAATAATTTGCAATCATTCACTGAGAGGGGCTCCCTGACTTCCAGCTTTGTCTCCATTTTCTTAAGAGCATCAGGCTTTCTGCGTAGTTATAACTTGAATGCTATTAAGCCAATTGTGACCCTTATGGTTTTGTGTGCATTTCCTGACATATGAAGAGAATAATTTTATGTAGCCATTTAATACAACTGCTCATTCAAGTCTAAGACCCATGGTCTCTTCTAACATTAAGTTTCAGAGAAAAGGAATTTATGTGTAATCTGCGCTCTGCTTGACAGCCAATACCCAAATCTCTTTCATTTGGTAAATCAAAGCAGTATACTTCAAATAATAATTAAATATATTTTATGATATTGGCTATATTTAGCACAGACTGCAATGTTAGTTACAGTGTGGCAGTACATCAGTAGCCTAGGATTTTGTACATGGGCACCAAAACCCAGTTTTTAAATACACATTTTAAATATAGGGCCATGATCAAAGCAAGTGAAAAACATGATCAATGCAGCATGATTCAAATTTCACCAGGAACACTTTAAATAAAAAATATATATACTTTCAGGGAAATACACACTGATCGTCAAAACCACACAGTTTACATATCACTAATACAGTACATAAAATCTACATATTCTTGAAATATTCTTTTTATTTTCGGATGTGGATTAAAGTGTACTTTGAGGTAATTAAGTTTTCAATGAGTAGATATCACCACAATAGATATCCATATCAAACATTTCAAACCCATAACAAGGTTTCCCAGTGCTTAAGCTAAAATTCATACAACCCTTTTAATTATAGAAAAAATTGTGCCAATACACATCAAGAGGGAAAAACAAAATAAAACCCCATAGCCCCCCCAGAACAAAATCCATTTGAGAAAAGCAGTAGAAAATCCTGAAAGATTTATACATTGCACATGCTTTATGCTGACAAGTTGAAGCAACAGCACCAAAGACCTAAATAAATTAATCTTCCCCAAAGAATATCTTTTTATCATATTCCAACTACCTTAAAAGAATTATACCACTTGTAGGCTTCTAAAAGAATTTTCAAAAACAGTGTATATTATTGAAAACAAACATTTGCAATCCTAAAATGAAGTCATTTTTTTTTTCTAAAATGAAATCTCATTACTTTTGGTGTTGGAAAAACACACTTGCTTAGAAATAATAAAATTTTTTCATGAGTTTTTTTTTTTTTTTGCTTTATCTCTATGGAATTTTAAATCTAAGTGCATAAAAATCTAGGGTAAATAAATTTAGCGCCAAAAATATATAATACATTTTTTTGCCTATCTAATTTTGATATGCTTCCAGGATTTTAGATTGATGTTTCAAAAGTATCTAAAAATTTTCAAGTTCCTGATGTGGTCAACCCTCTAAATACCACCTACACTAGGAAAACACTGGCAGTCTTATCAGAGTCTCCTGCTGTCATTCCACTGCTGCATGGGACAGTCTTCAACAAGACTTAGACAAACCTCATTCATCAATATTCTACTCTGGAGGAGCTGACACTTACTGTGAATTCTGCTCTTCAACTTAAATACCAGTGTCTGTGGCAGCCAATTCTATCATTGCAGAGACAGCATCCCTCAGGCGAGGTCCAACCTTTCTCTCCAAGTGCACCCAGGGATTAGTCTGACTTCCCCTAAATTCTCTCCTCTGCACAGTAAGAGCTAATCTTTCCTGTATGAAGCAGGAGATGGTGTTGCTATGACAACAGAGCACATTCTAGCAGTGGGACTACCGAGATGAGCCTTCAAAGACTCAGGGAAACATGTACTCAGTTTTCCTCCAGGGCTATGGGCTCCTTCCTTTAGGATTTAATCCCCCAACAAGTTTACTGACAGAGTTGTTGATTACCTATGCATTTTGCTACAGGGAGATCACTGATTAAGAACATGGCTGGAAGATCACAGAGTTATTTAATAAAAGTGCCATTCTCAGTTATATTAAATTTCCAGTTGTAACTGCTTTGTATAGCTGTTTTAGAACACTAGCCTCACTTAAATTTAAACCATTCTGCTTACTGTTAAGTTTTTTGAAAATGATATTAATGTGTTGAGAAGGGCATTATCAAAGAGAAAGCTTTATCGTTTTTTGTTTGTTTGCATATCATCACCAATGTATCAACTTGAAGGTTAGATACACACACACACACACACACACACACGCGCACACACACACACACACACACACATACACACATCCATTTTCTCTCTCCAGCATCAATATCTGGAGCCTTGAGGTTTCAGGGTGGGGGAGGGGATATGCTAACAAAAGCAAATCCCTGCAGCCACATTTTGCATACATATATTAGCTGGAGAATAATCACAATAAGCGTTAATCATTTAGAAAAATAATCACCAGTAGAATTTAAGTGCCTTTCAACAGCAGAAGAGATCTAGTATTGGGTCATATCGTATGAGGGCAGATTTCACATATTATTTTCAAACACAGCGGTTATATTTTTTGGAAAATAATTAACACGCACATTATTGTGTATTTTTAAAAGTTGATAATGCATTTTAATAGTCCTAACTTTGTACCGTTTGGGATATTTGTTTTTCTTCAAAAGGCATTCATATAAATTCAAACATGTCCATCTTTCCCACTAGAAGGAAAAGACACAGGGCAGGAAAAGTTTCCCTTTCTCAGCAGCAAACGTTCGGTTTACTACCGTACCATGAGTGAGGCTTTCACCCAGAGAGTCATCCAAACTCTATTTGCTCCTCTTGATTTCCCCAACACCTCCTCCATTTCTCAATCCTTTATGTCTGGAGCAGCTCTTACCACACACCACCCTTCCCCCACACTAGGCTGCAATTACTCTCCTTTGTGGCTGAAGCAATAGAATCTGCATCACCTACATGCATTCTTCTGATTGTGGAGGGAGAATATAACTTCGAGGGTGTTGTTGTCACTCAGAAGTGAGGGGATCTATAGGTTACAAGGATTCAATGTCCTACTGGCTTTCTAGGAGAATCATTAGGCTATCTTTAGTTACTTCTTGGTTCTCACTCAGATGTGTGTGAAAAGCTTTAAGATATTAACTAGGACGTCCTGATTGCAAATAATGCATGTATTTATATTGAATAATTCATATAAAATGAACAGGGCATTTGAAAACACATTTTGATCCATGTTTTTTTATTTCTATCATAGTAAAAAATAGTTAAATTTATTTAACGTGTGCCTGGGTATATACTCCCAGACACATATATGCTCACATCATGGGTATGTACAGAATATTTTTCCCTCAAGATCCTATTCCCAGAGCTGGTTCTGAAGATACAGTCTCATAATTCAAGAAGTTATGGCACCTGTTTTCATTATGTTCATTATTATCTAATTAGTAAAAGGCGCTTTTTCCCCCCATTTTCACTCTCATCTTCAGGGAAACTGGATAAATGCCAAAACATGTAAACAACATATGGTTTACTTTCAAAATCAACCAACCAGAATTACTCATTTTCAAAGAATCTCTTAGCAAAAAAAAATATGTTGAAGAAATAATTTCCTGCTCTAATAGCTAATGTTTACCATCTGCTATTCCTTTAAGACTACCTGGAGATCAATCATATATATTTTCCAGTTACCCTTCACTCCAAAAAAACAATATTATTAATTAAAAAAGATTTTAAGTAGGTCATGCTAGAGTGCCACAACTTAAATTTGAATTCTGCAAGCAGATTATAACCAACCAATATAATACGAATGCCAGGAATCACTATTGTCAGAAATTTATGAGTTTTATGATTGTCTCCTATGCATTACTTTTGAGCTTCTATTTTTCAACATAATAATCAGTATGTCTGTTAAACTAAAATAATAACTTTGTCTTGGGAAATAGAGACAGGGAAAGTAGGGGAAGGAACATTTTTCTCAAAACAAGTTTTGAAGATGAACCGCAAGGCAGTTCTGAGGAAAGAGACTGAGATACTGGAGTCCACAGCAAGGGGAGCAAAGTGTGGGTCAAGAACCACCTTTTTTTTCAAAGAGGCTGCCTTTTGTCCAAAGGCTTAGGTACAGTCTCTAGACTTTAGCTGGACACTGAGTACAGATTCTAATGACAAACTGCACTAGTCTGTGCCTCAGTTTCCTCACTTTCAAAATGGGGAAAATAATACTACTTATATCATGGAATTCTCATACAAGTTCAAGGAATAGACACCTAATGTTATCATAACAGGGCCTAGCATACAGAAAATACTATGTAAATGTTAAGTATCATTTAGGATTTTGAAGACAGGGATGAAATATCATTCATTTTGTTCCTCCTGTTCCTAACACAGTATCTGCTACAGGATATGTATTCACTAAATGTTCAGATGATTTTTCATATCATCTGTATGATTTCAATATATAATAGAGTAAAGCAAATATATAATATCTAAGGATTCTAAAATATGACAGAAGAGACATAATAAATCTCTCTATATAACTATTATGGGTTTTATAAAGTTCAATAAGTAAATAAATACTTATTCAAGAAATGAACGGAGTAGATTTTCAATATGTAGCCCTCTTGCATACTAATTCTAGTTTAGGAACTATTTGCTGAACAACAGCTACAGATCACAGCAAGCAGGATTATCTGAATATGAGCACCATAATCCCCTTAGTTTTATGAGAGAATGAGTTATCACTTATTGCAAAAGTATTAGCACTTGCTTTAGTAGATATTATGCTAGACACCAGGGTACTAAGACTTAGATCATGGTCTCTGTTTTCAGCGAGTTCACAATATAATGTAGGAAAGAGATATCCACTTAACATATATGCTATGTGTGAGGCACAGTTCCAGGTGCTGGAGATACAGCAGTAAACCAAACAGAGAGAAATGTCTACTCTCAAGGTTACCCATGTTTGTGTGTGTTTGTGTGTGTGTGTGTGTGTGTGTGTGTGTGTGTGTTAGATATGGGAAATGTGAGTATGTAAGTAAAATATAGCTACTTGAGAGGAAAATAAAGCAAAGTTGAAAAATAGAAAGGATGGTAGAAACAGGGACAAGATTTAAATTTTAAACCTATACATATAATGCAAGTTAGTAACAGCCATAAAAGAGCTACATAGGACCATGGGAAGCTACAAAAGGGAATGACTAACTCTTCCCTAAGGAATCTGTGAAGACTTCATAGAAGGAGTGGTCAAATTCCAACTAGAAAAATTAAAAATTAATACATAAAAGTTCTTATTTATGTATTGAACAGTATTTTCTATCATCTGTCTAATACTTAACACAACAAATGAATATATAACATCTAAAAAT
This sequence comes from Panthera uncia, assembly GCF_023721935.1. Taxonomy (NCBI): domain Eukaryota; kingdom Metazoa; phylum Chordata; class Mammalia; order Carnivora; family Felidae; genus Panthera; species Panthera uncia. The sequence goes on along the minus strand of NW_026057586.1, from coordinate 38,239,838 downwards.
ACTCAAATATGTCAAAAGAGCAACATACATCTATTAACTAACTATTATGAGTTTAGAATGTTCAAAAATTTCACAACCAAAAAACATGTTATTCTAGCAACTGAAATAATATATGGTTAATCTACAAAAGTAATTCCCCCTTACTTTGAAAAAGTAATTTTCTTCTTATCTTCCTAAGGTAAAACATAACTAAGAAACGTAATTATAACTCTATTATACTTTATACAACAAAATAAATTCCAGATGGTTTAAATTTTTAAAGAGAATAAAGTTGTAAAAGCATGGAAAACAAATTGAGATTTTAAAAACAATAAACATAGAGGAAAACAAATTCTGAAATACCTGTCATATAATTGACATCCTGATCGGCCCAGAAATCTACA